>NC_054538.1:78350677-78383177 GCF_017654505.1 Polyodon spathula | reverse complement strand
TGCTCTAAACCCATGCTCAAACAGTGAGTAGCATTAACATGCTCTAAACCCATGCTCAAACAGTGAGTAGCATTAACATGCTCTAAACCCATGCTCAAACAGTGAGTAGCATTAACATGCTCTAAACCCATGCTCAAACAGTGAGTAGCATTAACATGCTCTAAACCCAGACTCAAACAGTGAGTAGCATTAACATGCTCTAAACCCATGCTCAAACAGTGAGTAGCATTAACATGCTCTAAACCCATGCTCAAACAGTGAGTAGCATTAACATGCTCTAAACCCATGCTCAAACAGTGAGTAGCATTAACATGCTCTAAACCCAGACTCAAACAGTGAGTAGCATTAACATGCTCTAAACCCAGACTCAAACAGTGAGTAGCATTAACATGCTCTAAACCCATGCTTAAACAGTGAGTGGCATTAACATGCTCTAAACCCATGCTCAAACAGTGAGTAGCATTAACATGCTCTAAACCCATGCTCAAACAGTGAGTAGCATTAACATGCTCTAAACCCATGCTCAAACAGTGAGTAGCATTAACATGCACTAAACCCATGCTCAAACAGTGAGTAGCATTAACATGCTCTAAACCCATGCTCAAACAGTGAGTAGCATTAACATGCTCTAAACCCATGCTCAAACAGTGAGTAGCATTAACATGCTCTAAACCCAGACTCAAACAGTGAGTAGCATTAACATGCTCTAAACCCAGACTCAAACAGTGAGTAGCATTAACATGCTCTAAACCCAGACTCAAACAGTGAGTAGCATTAACATGCTCTAAACCCATGCTCAAACAGTGAGTAGCATTAACATGCTCTAAACCCATGCTCAAACAGTGAGTAGCATTAACATGCTCTAAACCCATGCTCAAACAGTGAGTAGCATTAACATGCTCTAAACCCATGCTCAAACAGTGAGTAGCATTAACATGCTCTAAACCCATGCTCAAACAGTGAGTAGCATTAACATGCTCTAAACCCATGCTCAAACAGTGAGTAGCATTAACATGCTCTAAACCCATGCTCAAACAGTGAGTAGCATTAACATGCTCTAAACCCATGCTCAAACAGTGAGTAGCATTAACATGCTCTAAACCCATGCTCAAACAGTGAGTAGCATTAACATGCTCTAAACCCATGCTCAAACAGTGAGTAGCATTAACATGCTCTAAACCCAGACTCAAACAGTGAGTAGCATTAACATGCTCTAAACCCATGCTCAAACAGTGAGTAGCATTAACATGCTCTAAACCCATGCTCAAACAGTGAGTGGCATTAACATGCTCTAAACCCATGCTCAAACAGTGAATAGCATTAACATGCTCTAAACCCATGCTCAAACAGTGAGTAGCATTAACATGCTCTAAACCCATGCTTAGTGAGTGGCATTAACATGCTCTAAACCCATGCTCAAACAGTGAGTAGCATTAACATGCTCTAAACCCAGACTCAAACAGTGAGTAGCATTAACATGCTCTAAACCCATGCTCAAACAGTGAGTAGCATTAACATGCTCTAAACCCATGCTCAAACAGTGAGTAGCATTAACATGCTCTAAACCCATGCTCAAACAGTGAGTAGCATTAACATGCTCTAAACCCATGCTCAAACAGTGAGTAGCATTAACATGCTCTAAACCCATGCTCAAACAGTGAGTAGCATTAACATGCTCTAAACCCATGCTCAAACAGTGAGTAGCATTAACATGCTCTAAACCCATGCTCAAACAGTGAGTAGCATTAACATGCTCTAAACCCAGACTCAAACAGTGAGTAGCATTAACATGCTCTAAACCCATGCTCAAACAGTGAGTAGCATTAACATGCTCTAAACCCATGCTCAAACAGTGAGTAGCATTAACATGCTCTAAACCCATGCTTAGTGAGTGGTATTAACATGCTCTAAACCCATGCTTAGTGAGTGGCATTAACATGCTCTAAACCCATGCTCAAACAGTGAGTAGCATTAACATGCTCTAAACCCATGCTTAGTGAGTGGCATTAACATGCTCTAAACCCATGCTCAAACAGTGAGTAGCATTAACATGCTCTAAACCCAGACTCAAACAGTGAGTAGCATTAACATGCTCTAAACCCATGCTCAAACAGTGAGTAGCATTAACATGCTCTAAACCCATGCTCAAACAGTGAGTAGCATTAACATGCTCTAAACCCAGACTCAAACAGTGAGTAGCATTAACATGCTCTAAACCCATGCTCAAACAGTGAGTAGCATTAACATGCTCTAAACCCATGCTTAACATGCTCTAAACCCATGTGAGTGGCATTAACATGCTCTAAACCCATGCTCAAACAGTGAGTAGCATTAACATGCTCTAAACCCATGCTCAAACAGTGAGTAGCATTAACATGCTCTAAACCCAGACTCAAACAGTGAGTAGCATTAACATGCACTAAACCCATGCTTAGTGAGTGGCATTAACATGCTCTAAACCCATGCTTAGTGAGTGGCATTAACATGCTCTAAACCCATGCTCAAACAGTGAGTAGCATTAACATGCTCTAAACCCAGACTCAAACAGTGAGTAGCATTAACATGCTCTAAACCCATGCTCAAACAGTGAGTGGCATTAACATGCTCTAAACCCATGCTTAGTGAGTGGCATTAACATGCTCTAAACCCATGCTTATTGAGTGGCATTAACATGCTCTAAACCCATGCTTAGTGAGTAGCATTAACATGCTCTAAACCCAGACTCAAACAGAAATCTAATAAATGCAAAGGCTGGGTAGAGAAGCAGGAATAGAATCTGTGATATGTTCTTCATGGCTTGTGAATCCCGCCCCTCATATTTCCACACTTTGTCAGAGCAGCGCTGCAGGCAGGCTCTGCAATGTGAGCTCAGTGCTGAGGAATGCTGTGCTGAGCTCTGATTGCACTTCCCTAAGAGCCAAAACCCTGCAGGTGATTTCAGAGGAATTAAGACATCCTGATGGCAAGCTGATAGTAAATTAACACATTAGGACTTGTCTGTTTCTGTCTTTCTTTCCTGCTTCACCCGATTTAAAATAACAACTCCTTCATAATATCAGTGGAGGAGATGAATTTACTATAGAAACATCTGCAAAAAAGCACGCTTTCCACTAATTTTAGACCTATTCTTGATATTATATATCCTTACAAAACTGAAGCCAAATGCTGATGAAGCACTGGAGTAAAAAGCTTGAGAGAGCAGAAGATTTGTCGAAGTGTTTTTTAAAATGTCTATTTGTCTTGAGCGCTGGTGAAAGGTATTGGATTGACTGCAGGGTCCCCTCAACAAACACCCACACTGACATACTCAATGAAGAGAGCCTTCTTCAGGGTCCCCTCAACAAACACCCACACTGACATACTCAATGAAGACAGCCTTCTTCAGGGTCCCCTCACACAAACACCCACACTGACATACTCAATGAAGAGAGCCTTCTTCAGGGTCCCCTCACACAAACACCCACACTGACATACTCAATGAAGAGAGCCTTCTTCAGGGTCCCCTCACACAAACACCCACACTGACATACTCAATGAAGACAGCCTTCTTCAGGGTCCCCTCACACAAACACCCACACTGACATACTCAATGAAGAGAGCCTTCTTCAGGGTCCTCTCACACAAACACCCACACTGACATACTCAATGAAGAGAGCCTTCTTCAGGGTCCCCTCACACAAACACCCACACTGACATACTCAATGAAGAGAGCCTTCTTCAGGGTCCTCTCACACAAACACCCACACTGACATACTCAATGAAGAGAGCCTTCTTCAGGGTCCTCTTAACAAACACCCACACTGACATACTCAATGAAGACAGCCTTCTTCAGGGTCCACTCAACAAACACCCACACTGACATACTCAATGAAGTCAGCCTTCTTCAGGGTCCACTCAACAAACACCCACACTGACAAACTCAATGAAGACAGCCTTCTTCAGGATCCCCTCACACATACACCCACACTGACATACTCAATGAAGAGAGCCTTCTTCAGGGTCCCCTCAAACAAACACCAACACTGATGGTGTGCACATCCACCAGGGTAATCAGAAAATGTTACCTCACTGTACCACTCACAAGTCAGAGAAGTTATTTCATAACTGATATACAGAGGAAGGAAGCCGTACACCAATGGACACTCCGCAGTTCTGTTAAACAGCGTAGAGTGGGTCATTAGCTGTCAGGAGAGGAAGTGCCTTTCTAAAACAGTTCTATTAGTTGTTTTTATGGAACAAGATGACACATTCTGTATCTGAATAAAACTTTCCTTTCACATTTCTCTCTCATTCCACTTCTTCCACTTCCAGCACCAGTACCAAACCTGCGCTGTCCCATGCAGGACGGGCCGTCACAGCCTGAAAACACAGCGTGCATCTACTGAGAAGGGCTCACTCACTCGCTAAAGACTTACCGTGTGCTCACGATATGCAGTCAGTGCTTAGGTTCTTGTGAAAAGCATCATGCTTTAGTGGTTGTCCCAGTGTTAAAAGTTTGAAACTGTGGCATTACCAACTGTAGTTTGCGCTGTAGTTTTTTTCAAGAGTACCAGGGTACTGTTTTACATCCGTGATGCTGTGAATCTAGTTTCTCTGTAACACGTGTTTGTAAAGGACAGCACATTCAGTGTGAAGACAAGGGCTTTTTCTGTGTGCAAGAAAGGTCATCAAATTTATCTGGTGTGTGTGTGTCTGTGTGAGTGCCTTTTTCTGTTTCTCCTGTCTGATGTGCATAATGGAAAAGAGCAAATTGTGATAAAGGTCTTTAGACTGGGAGGGCTCCTTATTTGATCTCTTAAAGCATTTTTAAAGTACACAGCGTGCAGCAAGTATGAGAATTTCCTTCATAATGGTGTGGGCTGCAGCCAGTAGAAAACATTAAGTAAGTCAGTTGCTTTCAAAGTTAAATGGTAGCTTTTTTACAATGAACACCATGATATATTTAGTACACAGGCACAAAAGAAAGAAATGACTACCCGTTACATGAAATGAGTGTGTACATGCATGCAAGTACAAACATAGAAAAAAAACAAGTAGAATTAGCTTAGTTTCTCCTATCATACAGTGCAGTAAATTATATATACAGTGCCTTGCAAAAGTATTCAGACCCCTGACCAATTCTCTCATATTACTGAATTACAAATGGTACATTGAAATTTCGTTCTGTTTGATATTTTATTTTAAACTCAAAATCAATTATTGTAAGGTGACATTGGTTTTATGTTGGGAACATTTTTTAAGAAAAACAAAAAACTGAAATATCTTGCTTGCATAAGTATTCAACCCCCACACATTAATATTTGGTAGAGCCACCTTTTGCTGTAATAACAGCGTTAAGTCTTGTGGGGTAAGTATGTACCAGCTTTGCACACAGTGTCGGAGTGATTTTGGCCCATTCTTCTTGGCAGATTTGCTCCAGATTGTTCAGGTTGGTTGGACGATGCTTGTGGATCGCAATTTTCAAATAGTGCCACAGATTCTCAATGGGATTGAGATCAGGACTTTGACTGGGCCACTGTAGGACATTCACCTTTTTGTTCTTGAGCCACTCCAATGTTGCTTTGGCCTTCATTGTCCTGCTGAAAGGTAAATTTCCTCCCAAGCTTCAGTTTTTTAGGGGACTGAAGCTGATTCTCTTGCTATATATATAAAGATCTTTGTTTTATGGCAGGGATGGAGTTAAAAAGTCTCCCTGCCAAGCTAATTGATTAATTATCACCTGCACCTGGCAATTATCAAAAATTAGAGCCAGGTGCAGGATATAAAAGGGAAGCAGTCAGTCTGCTCAGGGCTGCTGCTGTGGAGTGTAGAGCCCGACTGGAAGTAGTAATGGTCTGTGTAAAACCTATGTTTGGTTTTATAGAAATCTGTATTAATGTTTGTTTTTGTGTTATACTTCAGGCAAACAGCTTAGCTGTCCTGCGTGTCAGTCAGGGACCTGCATATGTTTAGTTAGTGCTCCGAGGGAGCTAGGGTTTTGTTTGTTTGTTTTTGTTTTGTATTTTGAATTAAAGTGCACGTAAGCGTTGAAAAAACTAAGTTTTCTTCTTTGGGTCACATTCTTAAAGGGGAACGAACCCTATATATATATATAATGTGTATGGGGGGACCTTACTGACCTCCGATTAAGCACCGGCCCTGCTGGGGAGCAGCTGCACCCAGACCTCTGAGCCTGTCCTCAGGGTCAGGAGACGTGTCTGGAAGGTGGGCAATTATACTGTCAGCATATCTGTAAAGACTGTAGTACTCTACTGATGAAACTGACAGGCCCAGACTAGACCCAGCTTGTTACTCATACTAAGCATTTTAGAGCCCTAGGCAAACCTTAGCAAACCACCCTTATTTCAGCCAGGTAATGATTTTTAATTGATTTTTAAAATCAACAGGTTTTTGATTTGTACTGTGCAATTGCTCTGTGTGCTCCTATATAGCCTGGTCTCTGTTTTGATTCTACAGACCATGTACAGATTTTAAATTGCGTTTTGAAAGGACTGTTTCATAACTTCAATAACGTCATCATTTTAATCTGTAATATGAAAAGAAATGTACAACTGTTCTACAGAAGAATACAGTACTATAGGGAAATAGTCAACCGTTTTAAAACAGCAGATTGTGGGGCAGATACTAGTGTTAGAATAAGCGAAGCAGACCGAAAAGATATCGCTTTTTAACTTGCGTAGCTCACATTATGGATCACAATTTAATGTTAATCTCTGCCGTCATATGATATAGTGCAGAGGCTCTCAACCCTGGTCCTGGGGACCCCCTGTGTCTGCTGGTTCTCAACCCTGGTCCTGGGGACCCCCTGTGTCTGCTGGTTCTCAACCCTGGTCCTGGGGACCCTCTGTGTCTGCTGGTTCCCAACCCTGGTCCTGGGGACCCCCTGTCTCTGCTGGTTCTCAACCCTGGTCCTGGGGACCCCCTGTGCCTGCTGGGTTTCATTCCAACTGAGCTCTCAATTACTGAACTAGACCCTTCATTGAACTGATAATTTGCTAATTAGACCTTTTTCATTGTTTTCAGCTTTTAAACAGTTGCAGAGCTCAAGTTAACTTGAAATACGCAACTGTTAAGAGCCTAAAACAATTAAAAAGGTTTAATTCAGTCCTGCATCCGGTCGGGTACCAGCGGGTTACATGCAAAAGCGGTTCGGGCTTTTTCGCAGTTCACTGTTTGGGTGCAGGTTAAAAAATGTAACTTTTGTGTCAGGCTTGAGTCTGAATTTGAATCACCAAAAATGTTTTCTGTCCTTTCAGCGTACTAGTCTGTAACCCCTTCCCAAATAACATATTAGAAGGTAAATGTACCGGTATGGATTAGAAAGTGCTACATAGTCACAATGTGGCATGTGTACCAAAAATTGAAGGTGGTATGCTGTCAGATTTTGGTACAGTTGTAATAAATTGCAATCTGATTTATTTTTTGTAAACTTAAACTGGGAACAGACGATCAATTTCTCTAAAAATGAATTGTTTTTTTCTGACGATCAAGACAAAATGAGAAGTCCACCACAAAGTAAAAGAATGTACGAGACCCAATGTATTGATATTACATTAAAAATGACGTAAAAGACTAGACAATATGATACACTCAATTTAAAAAATATGTAAAAAACCGAAAACAGCAGAACATAGCAGATTTGAATGGGCACGCCCTGCTTTCTTAGCAGAAGTTGTTCAGCCACGCGTGAGGAAGCGCAGTGCGTTGTGTATAGCTTGTTAAAGCATACCTGAAAATAACACGATACCTGTATGTCCTGCACTAAAGCAGAAGGAGATTATGGAAGAGTCAGCTGACTAGCGGTGTTCAAGGTTTGTATTGCTGCTTGTTGATATGTCGCAAGATCTTTTTATGACGTCTGCTTGGTGATATTAAAAATGCCTGTGGACAAGGTGAAACAAAAGATAGCACACTGTTTATATCATGCAGTGGATAATGGTGCGAGAGATAAATCACAAGTGTGGAGTTCTTTAGGAATCGCAGCGAATGAAAATAATAAACATGTGACTGGATTCGTTGCTTGTAAAACGTTGTAATTGTGTTTTTTTTTGTACGAAGGCCACAAAACTGGTACATCTCTCATCTTTTGGAAAGCACAGGTGTAGCTCCCTTTCAACTGGTGGCATAAAAGGAATAGACAGGTATTTTATACCTAGGTCGGTAGAGATAATTAATTACTTTGTTAAAATATATCCAGACCAATAGAGAAAGCTACCATGCTGTATAGCTTATTATATAAAATCTGTGGAGAATGGTAGAGATATCGATGTGTTAAATGTGAGACTCAGTTGACGCAGGCAGTAGGTAAAGGACAAACACCAGCGGATTCTGATCGGGTTGCGGGTCTTATTATAGTGGGTCGGGCCGGGTTGCGGGGAAGAAGACGGTGCTGCAGCAGTTTGCAGGTTCAGGTCAGGTTCTACTAATAGCAGGTCCGGGTCTCTGTCCTGTACTATTAGTATGTCACGTCCTCCTTGTCTTTTCTGGAGCGCTGCATCTAAGACAATGACCAATCACGCACAGGCGCAGTTATTTCTTATTCTTCACAAATGTAAGAACTGTAGCAGTACAATTCAATGACTGCAAGAGCAATTGTTCACTCCTATCCCTGGGTCTTCTGTGACCGATGTACAAGGCAGCTTTAAACTTGTGTTTATGGCCACCATCAAAGGATGCACTTTTGCTGTGTGCTGTCTTCGTCAGCATTTTTACTGTAACAAATTGTTAGCGTACTGTACTGTAGTTTGTAAGAGAAGTCCCAAATGTTCACTGCATCACAAAGACGACTGACTGAATCAGAGGATTGTGCGGGAGATTTGACTGTGCAAACATTTAAAATACAAGCTGATTAGAGTCGAGACTTGGTGATTCTGAGTGTACCATCAAAACTGGTATGTAGGGGAATCAGACATAAGAACATAAGAAAGTTTACAAACAAGAGGAAGCCATTCGGCCCGTCTTGCTCGTTTGGTTGTTAGTAGCTTATTGATCCCAGAATCTCATCAAGCAGCTTCTTGAAGGATCCCAGGGTGTCAGCTTCAACAACATTACTGGGGAGTTGATTCCAGACCCTCACAATTCTCTGTGTGAAAAAGTGCCTCCTATTTTCTGTTCTGAATGCCCCTTTGTCTAATCTCCATTTGTGACCCCTGGTCCTTGTTTCTTTTTTCAGGTCAAAAAAGTCTCTTGGGTCGACATTGTCAATACCTTTTAGAATTTTGAATGCTTGAATTAGGTTGCCGCGTAGTCTTCTTTGTTCAAGACTGAACAGATTCAATTCTTTTAGACTGTCTGCATATGACATGCCTTTTAAGCCCGGAATAATTCTGGTCGCTCTTCTTTGCACTCTTTCTAGAGCAGCAATATCTTTTTTATAGCGAGGTGACCAGAACTGCACACAATATTCAAGATGAGGTCTTACTAGTGCATTGTACAGTTTTAACATTACTTCCCTTGATTTAAATTCAACACTTTTCACAATGTATCTGAGCATCTTGTTAGCCTTTTTTATAGCTTCCCCACATTGTCTAGATGAAGACATTTCTGAGTCAACAAAAACTCCTAGGTCTTTTTCATAGATTTCTTCTTAAATTTCAGTATCTCCCATATGATATTTATAATGTACATTTTTATTTCCTGCGTGCAGTACCTTACACTTTTCTCTATTAAATGTCATTTGCCATGTGTCTGCCCAGTTCTGAATCTTGTCTAGATCATTTTGAATGACCTTTGCTGCTGCAACAGTGTTTGCCACTCCTCCTACTTTTGTGTCGTCTGCAAATTTAACAAGTTTGCTTACTATACCAGAATCTAAATCATTAATGTAGATTAGGAATAGCAGAGGACCTAATATTGATCCCTGTGGTACACCACTGGTTACCACACTCCATTCTGAGGTTTTTCCTCTAATCAGTACTTTCTGTTTTCTACATGTTAACCACTCCCTAATCCATGTACATGTGTTTCCTTGAATCCCAACTGCGTTCAGTTTGAGAATTAATCTTTTGTGCTGGACTTTGTCAAAAGCTTTCTGGAAATCTAAATAAACCATGTCATATGCTTTGCAATTATCCATTATCGATGTTGCATCCTCAAAAAAATCAAGCAGGTTAGTTAGACACGATCTCCCTTTCCTAAAACCATGTTGACTGTCTCCCAGGACCCTGTTACCATATAGGTAATTTTCCATTTTGGATCTTATTATAGTTTCCATAAGTTTGCATATAATAGAAGTCAGGCTTATTGGTCTGTAGTTACCTGGTTCAGTTTTGTTTCCCTTTTTGTGGATCGGTATTACGTTTGCAATTTTCCAGTCTGTCGGTACCACCTCTGTGTCAAGAGACTGCTGCGTGATCTTGATTAGCGGTTTGTAAATAAATTCTTTCATTTCTTTGAGTACTACTGGGAGGATCTCATCCGGCCCAGGGGATTTGTTTATTTTAAGAGCTCCTAGTCCCTTTAACACTTCTGCCTCAGTTATGCTAAAGTTATTTAAAACTGGATAGGAACTGGATGACATGTGGGGCATGTTGTCAGTATCTTCCTTTGTAAAAACTTGTGAAAAGTAATCATTTAATATATTTGCTATTTTTTTTTTCTTCATCTACAATTTTGCCATTTGTATCACTTAAACATTTAATCTCCTCTTTGAATGTTCTCTTGCTGTTGTAATATTGGAAAAACATTTTGGAATTGGTTTTAGCCCTCTTAGCAATGTTCATTTCTATTTCTCTCTTGGCCTTTCTAACTTCCTTTTTGACTTGCGTTTGCAGTTCTGTGTACTCTTTCTGTGTACTTTCTTTTTGGTCCTTTTTTAATGCTCTGTAAAGTGCCTTTTTTCGCTGAATATTTTTTTTAATTGATCTATTAAACCATTTTGGCCATTTAGTTTTACAATTAGATTTGTCTACTTTAGGGATGTAATTGTTTTGCGCCTCTAGTACTACATTTTTGAAGAACAACCATCCTTTTTCTGTGGGTGTTTTCTCTATTTTACTCCAATCTACTTCTGTTAGTCTCTGTTTCATACCTTCATAGTTTGCTTTTCTAAAATTGTAAACCTTAGCTTTAGTCTTTACTTTTGGGGTTTTAAAAAACACTTCAAATGAGACCATGTTGTGGTCTGAGTTTGCCAATGGTTCTCTGACCTCTGTTTTAGTTATTCTGTCTTCGTTATTTGAAAAGACTAAATCAAGGCATGCCTCCCCTCTAGTCGGTGCCTTGACAAATTGTGTTAGGAAGCGGTCATTTGTCATTTCCACCATTTCTATTTCATCCTTCCTGCTACCCATCGGGTTTTCCCATTTTATTTGGGGGAAGTTGAAATCCCCCATTAGTATGGCTTCTCCTTTGCTACACGCATTTCTAATGTCATTGTATAACAGATTATCTTGCTCACCGTCTTTATCTGGCGGTCTATAGCATGCTCCTATTATTATGCCCTTTGAATTTTTGTCCATTATTCTGACCCATATTGATTCAGCTTTATTTTCTTTGTCCAGGTTTAACACCTGGGCTTCAAGACTGTTTCTTATGTATAGCACTACCCCTCCTCCTCTTCTGTCCTGCCTGTCTTTCCTATACAGTGTATACCCACAAATATTATATTCGTCCCCATTACTCTCAGACAACCAAGTTTCTGTAACACCTATCACATCATAGTTACCTGTTAGTGCAGTAGCTTCAAGTTCTAGAATTTTGTTTCTGATACTTCTAGCATTTAGATAAATACATTTAATGGTTGTCTTACCTGAGTTGTTGTCCTTGTTTTGACCCGGTCTCCCTTCTGTTTTTTTGTTGATTTCTCCCCCCTTCCTTTCTAGTTTAAATGCTTCTGAACCTGCTCAAGGATCTTTTCTCCAAGTAGACTGGTTCCCTTGTTATTTAAGTGCAGTCCGTCCCGTCTATACAGATAGTCCTCGTTGTAGAATGTGCTCCAATGATCAAGATAGATGAAGCCTTCCCGTGTGCATCACATCTTCAGCCATGTGTTTTGATTAATTATTTCCAGCTGTCCATATGGTCCTTTGCAAGGTGCGGGTAGTATACCAGAAAATACCACAGTTTTGGTTTTCTCTTTTAATCTCCTTCCTAGCTCTCTGAATCTGTTTTGCAGAGATTTTGGTCTGTCTCTTCCAATGTTGTTTGTATCAATGTGGACGACTACTACCGGGTCTACTCCTGTTTGTTCTAGGAGCCTGTAATTTTTTTTTTTATTCCTAATGCGTATTCAATGTAAAGACTCGTTTATTTCCCGGCAGAAAACTGGCCTCTTCGTTGATGCCAGGGCACTGAAATTAGAGCGGTTGGGCGCTATATAAGAATTTTCATAACAAATCAGTAAATATTTTTAGTTTACCCTCCTATTAGGTTTTGGGTCTATTTGACCCAACACTAGTTTCCAATTAGCTTAGATGCTATTTTTATTTTTATTTTCATAATATTTGATGACTTTTCCTAAGTTGGGGTCATGAACTTATACACAGAAAACAGAACCTTTGAGATGTTTATTTTTTTTAGAACAGGTCATATATACAAATAAGATGTTTTGGGTCACTGTGACCCGTGACATTTATCTATGTATATTGTGTGCAGGAATAAAACAAACGTCTTTAATTTGTTATTTTATTATTATATTTGTAATATTATTTCTGGAAATGACTGCACCTGTCTGGAGATATTTATAAACAAAAAAAAAAATATATATATATATATATATATATATATATATATATATATATATATATATATATATATATATATATATATAGATTATAATATATATATATATCTACAAGGCAGAGCCTAATGTTCTCTGTCAGTATTGTAACAGCATCTCAGTAGTGAAGACACTCCAAAATGAGGCGCTCCCAGGTTGTCAGTCAAATAAGTTTTATCACAGCTCTTGGTCTAAAAGAGCATAAAGAATAAAACCTTTGGCAAATAAAAACATTTAATCAATTTAAGGCTGTTTAAATTCGTTTGAAATTGCATTGTGTCAATATGATCCAAAACATAACAGATGTACCTAAATTCTGAACATAATAGGAGGGTTAATTAAGTCAAGGTTCTGCCTATAGACAAAAGTACTGGAACGGTGTTCCGGCTCGATTACACTACTGGTTATTAATATTGCCAGTGTCATGTGATCGGCAAAATTTGGATTTTAATTTTTTTATCGATTGATTCAGGACTCGATTGTCAAAATTCTGTACAGTCACATAAGTTTAAATTATTAATAGCAAATTCTTGTTCTGACAGCAAAAATCAATGCCTGTCTAGTTGTGAAACTATACATCTCCATTGCGGATGACGATAAGTCAGTGTGACAGAGAGCGAATGAATCCGAGTCAACAATCTCCCTCCCAACCTGTGAGGGCACGGTATAACAGGAACACTGTGCCTGGATGGTTTGACAGTTCATTCCAGGGTCAGTCAGAAGTCGGCCATCCAAAAAGGTGTCGAAGCCACAGTACCAGAAGTCAGTGCTTCTAGTACGCACTCGCTACCAAAGGAGGCGTGACTGAAGGTATATCAGGGGATGTGGCAGAGCGATCTATTCCTTAGTTGTGGTTGTGAAAGGCCTGTAAAAGCAGTACAGATATCAAATAACTGAGTGTTTCGTGTTTTGTTTGTTGTGTTGGTCTAACTGTATTTGTTTGGTATTGTTAGATAACACTAGTCGGGGGCTGCCGCTAAAGGCCAGCACCAAACCCAGACTGCACTGCACCACTGTTTCACAATTGTTGTATAGCACCACCTGCACAAAGAGCACTCATTGTTTGGATAAGTGATAGTGTCTGTGTTGCGTGTTATTATTACTGCATTATTATTTTTGGACTGAACTATAGTTTAACTGAGCGATACACATTGGTGTGTGGAGCCAGTTATTATTATTTACCAGCAAATAAAGAGCTGTTTAACCGTGAACTGTGTTGTTTCAAACCATTCCTGAGCACTGCATCACCTCTACACCTGTGCACTACAAACCAAATTGCCAGTCAGTCAAAGCAATTTTCTCTGTAGAATAGCATACTAAGAACAAACTCAATTTACTATCGCTCACTCACTCCATACCATGCTGGAGAGCGTGTTATTGATCACTCACTCCATACCATGCGGGAGAGCATGTTATTGATCACTCACTCCATACCATGCGGGAGAGCGTGTTATTGATCACTCACTTCATACCATGCGGGAGAGCGTGTTATTGATCACTCACTTCATACCATGTGGGAGAGAGTGTTATTGATCACTCACTTCATACCATGCAGGAGAGCGTGTTATTGATCACTCACTCCATACCATGCTGGAGAGCGTGTTATTGATCACTCACTCCATACCATGCGGGAGAGCGTGTTATTGATCACTCACTATTGCTGGAGAGCGTGTTATTGATCACTCACTCCATACCATGTGGATCACTCACTCCATACCATGCGGGAGAGTGTGTTATTGATCACTCACTCCATACCATGTGGGAGAGTGTGTTATTGATCACTCACTCCATACCATGTGGGAGAGTGTGTTATTGATCACTCACTCCATACCATGTGTTATTGATCACTCACTCCATACCATGCTGGAGAGCGTGTTATTGATCACTCACTCCATACCATGTGGGAGAGCGTGTTATTGATCACTCACTCATACCATGCGGGAGAGCATTGATCACTCACTCCATACCATGCGGGAGAGAGTGTTATTGATCACTCACTCCATACCATGTGGGAGAGCGTGTTATTGATCACTCACTCCATACCATGTGGGAGAGCGTGTTATTGATCACTCACTCCATACCATGCTGGAGAGCGTGTTATTGATCACTCACTCCATACCATGTGGGAGAGAGTGTTATTGATCACTCACTCCATACCATGTGGGAGAGCGTGTTATTGATCACTCACTCCATACCATGTGGGAGAGCGTGTTATTGATCACTCACTCCATACCATGCTGGAGAGATCACTCACTCCATACCATGTGTTATTGATCACTCACTCCATACCATGTGGGAGAGCGTGTTATTGATCACTCACTCCATACCATGCGGGAGAGCGTGTTATTGATCACTCACTCCATACCATGCTGGAGAGCGTGTTATTGATCACTCACTCCATACCATGCGGGAGAGCACTCACTCCATACCATGTGTGTTATTGATCACTCACTCCATACCATGCAGGAGAGCGTGTTATTGATCACTCACTCCATACCATGTGGGAGAGAGTGTTATTGATCACTCACTCCATACCATGGAGAGCGGGAGAGAGTGTTATTGATCACTCACTCCATACCATGCAGGAGAGCGTGTTATTGATCACTCACTCCATACCATGAGAGAGTCACTCACTCCATACCATGCGGGAGAGCGTGTTATTGATCACTCACTCCATACCATGCTGGAGAGCGTGTTATTGATCACTCACTCCATACCATGCGGGAGAGCGTGTTATTGATCACTCACTCCATACCATGCGGTGAGATCACTCACTACATACCATGTGTTATTGATCACTCACTCCATACCATGCTGGAGAGCGTGTTATTGATCACTCACTCCATACCATGCGGGAGAGCGTGTTATTGATCACTCACTCCATACCATGCGGGAGAGCGTGTTATTGATCACTCACTCCATACCATGCGGGAGAGCGTGTTATTGATCACTCACTCCATACCATGTGGGAGAGCGTGTTATTGATCACCATCACTCACTCCATACCATGCTGGAGAGCGTGTTATTGATCACTCACTCCATACCATGCGGGAGAGCGTGTTATTGATCACTCACTCCATACCATGCTGGAGAGCGTGTTATTGATCACTCACTCCATACCATGTGGGAGAGCGTGTTATTGATCACTCACTCCATACCATGCGGGAGAGCGTGTTATTGATCACTCACTCCATACCATGTGGGAGAGAGTGTTATTGATCACTCACTCCATACCATGCGGGAGAGCGTGTTATTGATCACTCACTCCATACCATGCCACTCACTCCATACCATGCTGGAGAGCGTGTTATTGATCACTCACTCCATACCATGTGGGAGAGAGTGTTATTGATCACTCACTCCATACCATGCTGGAGAGCGTGTTATTGATCACTCACTCCATACCATGGGAGAGCGTGTTATTGATCACTCACTCCATACCATGCGGGAGAGCGTGTTATTGATCACTCACTCCATACCATGTGGGAGAGAGTGTTATTGATCACTCACTCCATACCATGTGGGAGAGCGTGTTATTGATCACTCACTCCATACCATGTGGGAGAGAGTGTTATTGATCACTCACTCCATACCATGCGGAGAGCGTGTTATTGATCACTCACTCCATACCATGCTGGAGAGCGTGTTATTGATCACTCACTCCATACCATGCGGGAGAGCGTGTTATTGATCACTCACTCCATACCATGTGGGAGAGAGTGTTATTGATCACTCACTCCATACCATGTGGGAGAGCGTGTTATTGATCACTCACTCCATACCATGTGGGAGAGAGTGTTATTGATCACTCACTCCATACCATGCAGGAGAGCGTGTTATTGATCACTCACTCCATACCATGCTGGAGAGCGTGTTATTGATCACTCACTCCATACCATGCGGGAGAGCGTGTTATTGATCACTCACTCCATACCATGTGGAGAGCGTGTTATTGATCACTCACTCCATACCATGCGGGAGAGCGTGTTATTGATCACTCACTCCATACCATGTGGGAGAGCGTGTTATTGATCACTCACTCCATACCATGCAGGAGAGCGTGTTATTGATCACTCACTCCATACCATGCGGGAGAGCGTGTTATTGATCACTCACTCCATACCATGTGTTGTTATTGATCACTCACTCCATACCATGTGGGAGAGCGTGTTATTGATCACTCACTCCATACCATGTGGGAGAGCGTGTTATTGATCACTCACTCCATACCATGTGGGAGAGAGTGTTATTGATCACTCACTCCATACCATGTGGGAGAGTGTGTTATTGATCACTCACTCCATACCATGTGGGAGAGTGTGTTATTGATCACTCACTCCATACCATGTGGGAGAGTGTGTTATTGATCACTCACTCCATACCATGTGGGAGAGTGTGTTATTGATCACTCACTCCATACCATGTGGGAGAGCGTGTTATTGATCACTCACTCCATACCATGCGGGAGAGCGTGTTATTGATCACTCACTCCATACCATGCTGGAGAGCGTGTTATTGATCGTGTTATTGATCACTCACTCCATACCATGCTGGAGAGAGATCACTCACTACATACCATGCGGGAGAGTGTGTTATTGATCACTCACTCCATACCATGGGGAGAGCGTGTTATTGATCACTCACTCCATACCATGCGGGAGAGCGTGTTATTGATCACTCACTCCATACCATGTGGGAGAGAGTGTTATTGATCACTCACTCCATACCATGTGGGAGAGCGTGTTATTGATCACTCACTCCATACCATGCTGGAGAGCGTGTTATTGATCACTCACTCCATACCATGTGGGAGAGCGTGTTATTGATCACTCACTCCATACCATGCTGGGAGAGCGTGTTATTGATCACTCACTCCATACCATGCGGGAGAGCGTGTTATTGATCACTCACTCCATACCATGCACACTCACTCCATACCATGCGGGAGAGCGTGTTATTGATCACTCACTCCATACCATGTGGGAGAGCGTGTTATTGATCACTCACTCCATACCATGCGGGAGAGCGTGTTATTGATCACTCACTCCATACCATGTGGGAGAGCGTGTTATTGATCACTCACTCCATACCATGTGGGAGAGCGTGTTATTGATCACTCACTCCATACCATGCAGAGCGTGTTATTGATCACTCACTCCATACCATGTGGGAGAGAGTGTTATTGATCACTCACTCCATACCATGCGGGAGAGATTGATCACTCACTCCATACCATGCGGGAGAGAGTGTTATTGATCACTCACTCCATACCATGCAGGAGAGCGTGTTATTGATCACTCACTCCATACCATGTGGGAGAGCGTGTTATTGATCACTCACTCCATACCATGTGGGAGAGCGTGTTATTGATCACTCACTCCATACCATGCGGGAGAGCGTGTTATTGATCACTCACTCCATACCATGCGGGAGAGCGTGTTATTGATCACTCACTCCATACCATGCGGGAGAGCGTGTTATTGATCACTCACTCCATACCATGCTGGAGAGCGTGTTATTGATCACTCACTCCATACCATGCGGGAGAGCGTGTTATTGATCACTCACTCCATACCATGCAGGACGTGTTATTGATCACTCACTCCATACCATGTGGGAGAGCGTGTTATTGATCACTCACTCCATACCATGCGGGAGAGCGTGTTATTGATCACTCACTCCATACCATGTGGGAGAGAGTGTTATTGATCACTCACTCCATACCATGTGGGAGAGCGTGTTATTGATCACTCACTCCATACCATGTGGGAGAGAGTGTTATTGATCACTCACTCCATACCATGTGGGAGAGAGTGTTATTGATCACTCACTCCATACCATGTGGGAGAGCGTGTTATTGATCACTCACTCCATACCATGTGGGAGAGCGTGTTATTGATCACTCACTCCATACCATGCGGGAGAGCGTGTTATTGATCACTCACTCCATACCATGCAGGAGAGCGTGTTATTGATCACTCACTCCATACCATGCGGGAGAGCGTGTTATTAATCACTCCCTCCATACCATGCTGGAGAGCGTGTCTGGATAGGATTGTTCAGTGCCATGCCAGTTACAGTGCTGCTGAACATCGACTGAGCAGTGTGTCGCATATAATGCAGGTTCCTGGCTTTCATTTAGTTTTCCTAGGACTTCCTCCACACTTGATGGGGCTGATTACTTAGAACAGACAAGAGACACACAGCACTAAGAACACTTTCCACAAAAACACCAAAAAGAATGTCAAAGGCCCCATAAGAAAACTACTGAGCACTCTATCTGCAGACAGAAATGACTGGTACATCTGATAGATCAATAAGCCTTGTCATGTGTTGTGCAAGAATGCATTGTCTCCAAGTTCCCAATAAAGTGTCACAGATTACCATGAATACAAGGGTATTAGCATAGGTACAGCAGGCTAGTGTATGAATATTGTAATAGCTGAAATAATATTAGTGATAAATTTCCCCAAAAAACAAACTAGCTAATTTTAAACGTGACCACAGTGTAAGCACTTATTTCCTCGAGTTCCCCATTCTCTGCAATGCCTTGTCATATTGTTACCTCACTTTCACCACACTCCACTGTGATTTGCTGTGCTCTTCACTCGCCCCTGTGATTTGCTGTGTTCTTCATGCTCCTCTGTGATTTGCTGTGTTCTTCATTCTCCTTTGTGATTTGCTGTGCTCATCACGCGCCCCTGTGATTTGCTGTGTTCTTCATGCTCCGCTGTGATTTGCTGTGTTCTTCATGCTCCTCTGTGATTTGCTGTGCTCTTCACGTGCCCCTGTGATTTGCTGTGTTCTTCATCTCTCTGGGTGCATGGTGGATGGAAGGGGTTAACAGTCAATCTTGTCTGCACGGTGCCTAGTAGGGGGTGCCTTTCTATTTCAATGTGACAGTGTTTATGATGGTGTGGAAGGAGTAAGGGAAGCAGATCATAATGGTGATTGCATTTGGCTGGGGAGCTGTAAATAGGTCAGCCTCTGTGCCTGTGGTCTCCATGTTGTAAACTCTTCACATGCACAGTATTCAGCACAGCGTAAAGAATCCTGGCCATGGAGCGCACTTCCCTGAGCAAACACAGCCTGTGGAAATGACTTGGTTTTTCAGTGTGAGTGCCGAGTGAACGAGACACTAGGATTTTTCTTCCCTGCCGCTGCCCCTGACCAGGCTGAAAACCAGCTAATAAAAAAATTAGCGACCCACCAAAATATGTGAAAGCCACAAGCTGTGTTTAGGAAATGTGAAATGCAAATGACCAAGCTGTTCCAAGGCAGTAAAGCTTAACCTTATAGGATCCTTTCAAGAAAGGGAGAAAAATACCTTAGAAACCAACCCAAAGCAGTGTTTATGGTATTCCTGTTGGCCAGTCAGCTGATATGAGAAGAGCCTGCAAATACACTCAGGGGAACTCAGAGCACAGCATTGTTTGAGTCTTTAAAAGAGTTCATAATTCAGACGTGGACGGTAGCTTTCCAGGTAAAGTGGAAACTTACAGGGATGTAGTCACAATATTAGGAACCTTTGTGACACATGCAGTATTAGGACCATTAGGTAATTTAATGCAAAGGAGCTGAACCTCATGGCTGTATGTTAGACCAAGAGTAGTTAGCTGTTGGGTGCATTAGGGATCACACAGTGCTTGCTGTGGCTGCCAGTGTTACTGCTGAAATAGTCAACATTCAGGTTGTTGTAAGACATGTCGTTTCCTCAGGAAACCTGGCTGAGATGACACTGTGTCTGTGTCTCCCAAGTGTTTTTGCTGGGACTGCTGGCTAGATAGCGTGTCTCACTTCCTCCAGGCTTGGCGTGACCATTGGTGTGCAGCAGAGCTGTCTGCGACATTGCAGAGCGAGGTCAGCAGCCTCTGCAGGTTCTCATTGTAAATCAGTGACAGAGCTGAGATGTGTGTTTATGAGATAATGAGGAAAATGGCAGGTGGTCTGTTAACCCTGGCAACGAGACTGATCTGGACCATCAACCATTCACTGAGGGCAGGCTGACACCACCAATATTATTCCACTCATCCCAAGCTGAATTTGAAAGCCTCTCATACACACTAGACAGGGCCACAAATACCTGCATTTCAAGGATATGCTTTCTGATGATATCCTGATTTCACGTTGATTTAGTTAGTGCATGTTTTATATATTTTTGTATGTCGCCATATAGTCAGTTTATAATGTCTATGAAGCCCAGGGTAATCAGTAGTAATTGGGATCTGTGAAGAAGATGAAGATGTAATTCTTGCAGCACTATAAAAGCACTGAAAAGAAGCCGTGTGTCTAGGAAAAGGTAAAAGGTATACATTTTATTTTTAAACTATTTTTTAGCATGAAACCCACTCTGTGGCTTAGTTGTCAGTAGTTTAGTAATGTACAGTAACCTTGAATTGAATGTGTCTATGGAGGTGTTACATACTGTGGGGAACCAGTGTTATAATAAAAAGAATGGTGTCAGTGTGTGTGTGTGTCCATGTCTTTCTGATAAAGGTTTTTTCACTTCTGCTTTTCATATAGCTCAAGAAAGTGAACAGAAACAAGGGGAGAGTGTGTGATCCCTTTCAGAAGTCCTCTGGTCTGCTCATCACTATATATCAAAGAGAAGAGTCTGATTCCACACCCCCCATGGCAGGGTCGTACTGTACCTCGCTCACATCTCTAGCCAGTACTGTACCTCGCTCACATCTCTAGCCAGTACTGTACCTCGCTCACATCTCTAGCCAGTACTGTACCTCGCTCACATCTCTAACCAGTACTGTACCTCGCTCACATCTCTAGCCAGTACTGTACCTCGCTCACATCTCTAGCCAGTACTATCAGGAATCATTGTTATTTAACCAGGAAAGTACGCAGTGACACCGACCACTCGTTTACAAGGGGGTCCTCATCTACCCCTTTCACATAACGACACATAATAACATTTCACATTATGAAGTGCACATTGTCTTTAAACACTTATCATATTAAGGACTAGAGATTAGGTTTTCACAAGTCATCTTATTGGAAGTATATAACCCTAGTCCAGTGAGACTGTAGCAGATAAAACACTGAGTTTATTCCAAAGTGATGCCTTGTCCTAACTAGGCATGTGACTCCATGCACTGAACAGCCTCTTCCCAATAGTTCTTATAACCTTTGCCCAGAGAGAATTTCTTTATCAGTGTTTCCATTCTTAATCTGATAATAGCTCAGTGCACTACATCTTTACAGACATCTCAATAGGAGCTCCTTGTTTTGAAAAAGGGGGAGAGGAAATGGGTTTGGAAGGGGCTGCAGGGAGCACACACCTCTCTATTGATGTTTCCAGCCTGGAAGGGAGAGCCAGATCCGAGGCTTTGATTAGTGTGACTTGAACTGCACCCTCCCCTGGAACCGCTGTGGGGCTCACAGAGAATGACATTACTCACCCCCGCACCCCCGGGTACATAACTAACCAGAAACACAGGGCTTTAAACCGAGAAAAGAGATCGCTTTTCACCCAGGCACCCTGGGTCACTGTGCAACCTGCAAAATAAAACTTACATGTAAGATCACTGTTTGAGTGATGTAAAAAAAAAAAAAGTTTGTCATTCTCAACCTGTGATTGCACGTACAATCCACTCAGTGATGGGTTTTAATATAATTTGCAGATTATATATAATATGGGAGGCTGGGGTGAAAAAGATGCCCACTAAGGACACAATAAAAATGGAAATGCTATCATTGTCTTAAAACGCTTGGCTCTGCTCAGTCACTGGGTCCTCCTCAGATGCAGGTAGCTCTAGTGTGTGTGGTATTGAAACGCTTGGCTCTGCTCAGTCACTGGGTCCTCCTCAGATGCAGGTAGCTCTAGTGTGTGTGGTATTGAAACGCTTGGCTCTGCTCAGTCACTGGGTCCTCCTCGGATGCAGGTAGCTCTAGTGTGTGTGGTATTGAAACGCTTGGCTCTGCTCAGTCACTGGGTCCTCCTCAGATGCAGGTAGCTCTAGTGTGTGTGGTATTGAAACGCTTGGCTCTGCTCAGTCACTGGGTCCTCCTCGGATGCAGGTAGCTCTAGTGTGTGTGGTATTGAAACGCTTGGCTCTGCTCAGTCACTGGGTCCTCCTCAGATGCAGGTAGCTCTAGTGTGTGTGGTATTGAAACGCTTGGCTCTGCTCAGTCACTGGGTCCTCCTCAGATGCAGGTAGCTCTAGTGTGTGTGGTATTGAAACGCTTGGCTCTGCTCAGTCACTGGGTCCTCCTCAGATGCAGGTAGCTCTAGTGTGTGTGGTATTGAAACGCTTGGCTCTGCTCAGTCACTGGGTCCTCCTCAGATGCAGGTAGCTCTAGTGTGTGTGGTATTGAAACGCTTGGCTCTGCTCAGTCACTGGGTCCTCCTCAGATGCAGGTAGCTCTAGTGTGTGTGGTATTGAAACGCTTGGCTCTGCTCAGTCACTGGGTCCTCCTCGGATGCAGGTAGCTCTAGTGTGTGTGGTATTGAAACGCTTGGCTCTGCTCAGTCACTGGGTCCTCCTCAGATGCAGGTAGCTCTAGTGTGTGTGGTATTGAAACGCTTGGCTCTGCTCAGTCACTGGGTCCTCCTCAGATGCAGGTAGCTCTAGTGTGTGTGGTATTGAAACGCTTGGCTCTGCTCAGTCACTGGGTCCTCCTCAGATGCAGGTAGCTCTAGTGTGTGTGGTATTGAAACGCTTGGCTCTGCTCAGTCACTGGGTCCTCCTCGGATGCAGGTAGCTCTAGTGTGTGTGGTATTGAAACGCTTGGCTCTGCTCAGTCACTGGGTCCTCCTCAGATGCAGGTAGCTCTAGTGTGTGTGGTATTGAAACGCTTGGCTCTGCTCAGTCACTCGGTCCTCCTCAGATGCAGGTAGCTCTAGTGTGTGTGGTATTGAAACGCTTGGCTCTGCTCAGTCACTGGGTCCTCCTCAGATGCAGGTAGCTCTAGTGTGTGTGGTATTGAAACGCTTGGCTCTGCTCAGTCACTGGGTCCTCCTCAGATGCAGGTAGCTCTAGTGTGTGTGGTATTGAAACGCTTGGCTCTGCTCAGTCACTGGGTCCTCCTCAGATGCAGGTAGCTCTAGTGTGTGTGGTATTGAAACGCTTGGCTCTGCTCAGTCACTGGGTCCTCCTCAGATGCAGGTAGCTCTAGTGTGTGTGGTATTGAAACGCTTGGCTCTGCTCAGTCACTGGGTCCTCCTCGGATGCAGGTAGCTCTAGTGTGTGTGGTATTGAAACGCTTGGCTCTGCTCAGTCACTGGGTCCTCCTCAGATGCAGGTAGCTCTAGTGTGTGTGGTATTGAAACGCTTGGCTCTGCTCAGTCACTGGGTCCTCCTCAGATGCAGGTAGCTCTAGTGTGTGTGGTATTGAAACGCTTGGCTCTGCTCAGTCACTGGGTCCTCCTCAGATGCAGGTAGCTCTAGTGTGTGTGGTATTGAAACGCTTGGCTCTGCTCAGTCACTGGGTCCTCCTCAGATGCAGGTAGCTCTAGTGTGTGTGGTATTGAAACGCTTGGCTCTGCTCAGTCACTCGGTCCTCCTCAGATGCAGGTAGCTCTAGTGTGTGTGGTATTGAAACGCTTGGCTCTGCTCAGTCACTGGGTCCTCCTCAGATGCAGGTAGCTCTAGTGTGTGTGGTATTGAAACGCTTGGCTCTGCTCAGTCACTGGGTCCTCCTCAGATGCAGGTAGCTCTAGTGTGTGTGGTATTGAAACGCTTGGCTCTGCTCAGTCACTGGGTCCTCCTCAGATGCAGGTAGCTCTAGTGTGTGTGGTATTGAAACGCTTGGCTCTGCTCAGTCACTGGGTCCTCCTCAGATGCAGGTAGCTCTAGTGTGTGTGGTATTGAAACGCTTGGCTCTGCTCAGTCACTGGGTCCTCCTCAGATGCAGGTAGCTCTAGTGTGTGTGGTATTGAAACGCTTGGCTCTGCTCAGTCACTGGGTCCTCCTCGGATGCAGGTAGCTCTAGTGTGTGTGGTATTGAAACGCTTGGCTCTGCTCAGTCACTCGGTCCTCCTCAGATGCAGATAGCTCTAGTGTGCGTTGTATTGTTGCAGTGTGGGTTTTACAATACAGACTGGGGCTCGGGAGGAAATCACACTTTGTGTGCAGTTTCAATTCTCAAAAGATCAGAGGGGTTTATACAGCAGGGCTTTCTTAAACACCCCTCCCTCTCCTTTCAGCATCTCTTACCCAGCTCTGTGCTTCAAGACAATAACCCTTTGAGAAAATACTTTCTTTTGAACAGCAGTCCACAAAGGTCTCTTGAATCAAAAAGTTCCGTTAATGAAATAGCTGAATAAGTAATGAATCACTAAAGCTGTATGAATAGTGATAGGATTTGTGGCACAGGGTAAATGCAGATTAGTGCTGTGTTAACAAGGTGCCATTTGGAATCAATAGGATTCTATTCACAGGTAAGCAGGTGAAAAAGAGCAGTCAGTGTTTGAATGGGACAGGTTAGGTAACACAATGCTGTGTAAGCAGGGGGGAATGAGGCATGCAGTCCAGCAGACAACAACAGGAAGTGGGAGACAGGGCACAGACTGTGCAGGTGAGAGGTACAGCACACTGTGTCTGTATGCTACACAAACAACTCATTTTGCAGTTTTCCTGCGGTTGTGTACTATGCATTTCCCATAGTTCACCATGGTTTGCCATGTTTTTAAGTGTTCTTTGCCATACCTTTCTGTGCTTTACAATGCTCACCTACAGTATGCTTTACCTATAGCTTTCCTAAGGGCATGCTCCTATTCATACAGCAGCTTAGGGTTGCTGGTTATTATCGGGCGAGTTCTTGCCAGTTGAGTAAGTGGATACAATGCTTGCATAGAGCAGTGGTTCCCAACTCTGATCCTCAAGGTGGATCCAGTCCAGGACTAAATCAGTTTATCGACCCTCTTAGACAATGCAATTAACTAATACAGGACCTGGTTGGAAAGAAAAATCTGCTGTGGAGTATATCCTGAGTGTCAGAGTTGAGAAGCCATGTAACAGAAGTGGATTCCGGACTGGATTTACAAAATGGCAACTATAAGGGAACTTTTTTTTTTTTTGTGTGTGTGTGTGTGTGTATCCCCAATAAACTGTACTGCAGACTCGCATTAAAAGTGCTGGAACTGGAAAATGCTGCTTACCACAGCTTTTAGTGCTACTCCACAAGGCTGGAGACCCAGCTGAACAGTGCAATATCATGTTCTGTACCTCGTCACCCACTGGGGCCTATGTTAGTAGACCCTGAATCTGGTTGCCTGTTGTTTTGCCAGCTTCATGGCCCCACACACACATACATGGTCCAATAAGGTTATATAAACATATTAATGCAATGGAAGCTTGCATTGCACTGGAAACTGTGCTGCAAACAGTGAGTCAGTCTGGTGCCCCAGGAAAAAGGCTTCTCTGGATGTTTTGGTGCTTGTATACAGTGTACTGTGTGTTTCGAGCATGTGCTAGAAGATTATCTCTATAAGCAACTAAGAGCACATGAACAAAACAAGGGACTCCACAGACACTTAAACCGTGATTTACAATTTAAATCTTTTCTGGTGCTGAGAATTTACGTGCAAGTGTATTGCAAGTTGTTTCCTTTCTTTTGTTTTGTGATTTAGTGACTCTGAATGATACCAGATTGTCAAGATACTGTATATTTAGAACAAAGCCCTTTTAATGAATTTTTGGGAGGATGTGTTTTTTTTTTTTTTTTCTTGGTAGAAAACATAGGTACACACATGTAACCCACCGCTGCCCGAGGGGTATACCAGGACCTGCAGCTCTCCACACCCCTGCACTCACTGCCCCAGGAGTATCCTAGGAACTGCAGCTCTCCACACCCTTGCACTCACTGCCCCAGAGGTATCTCAGGACCTGCGGCTCTCTGCACCCCTGCAATCACTGCCCCAGAGGTATCCCAGGACCTGCGGCTCTCCGCACCCCTGCAATCACTGCCCCAGAGGTATCCCAGGACCTGCGGCTCTCTGCACCCCTGCACTCACTGCCTCAGGGGTATCTCAGGACCTGCAGCTCTCCACACCCCTGCACTCACTGCCCCAGGAATATCCCAGGACCTGCGGCTCTCTGCACCCCTGCACTCACTGCCCCAGGGGTATCCCAGGACCTGCGGCTCTCCGCACCCCTGCACTCACTGCCTCAGGGGTATCCCAGGACCTGCGGCTCTCCGCACCCCTGCACTCACTGCCCCAGGGGTATCCCAGGACCTGCGGCTCTCCGCACCCCTGCACTCAATGCCCCAGGGGTATCCCAGGACCTGCGGCTCTCCGCACCCCTGCACTCACTGCCCCAGGGGTATCCAAGTACCTGCGGCTCTCCGCACCCTTGCACTCACTGCCCCAGGGGTATCCCAGGACCTGCGGCTCTCCACACCCCTGCACTAACTGCCTCAGAGGGGAATCCCACTACCTCTTGCTCGCCACACTCTGCCAAAAACTAAATTTACTGGGAGACACCCAACAATGAGTCGATACAGAATGTTTCTCTATTATGGCACGTATGCAGACACATGAGTAAATTCTTGATATGTTTTTGTAAGTCGCACTGGGTAAGGGCGTCTGCTTAGAAATAAATAATAATAATAATAATAATAATAATAATAATAATAATAATAAAAAAAAAAAAAAAACATGGTTCTAAACACAAGGAAGTCTCAAATGGCCTCAGGCATTTAAGATCTGTATGTGCACCAACCCAACTGTGTGCATGGGAATAAGACACTTGCATGATTCTGTGCAATGTTAAAAAACAACACAAAATTCCACCACGCTTCATTTAGAAAGTGTTTTTGTCTTTGAAGAGAGGAAATGGCGATAGAGCAGCACACTGTTTGCCTTGCCAGAGTTTCACCTCAGACAGCTGTGCAAGGCAATAGTAGGCTTAAAGCTGCAAATACAGCTAATCATTTAGGATGTCCCTTTTCTCAGACTGTGGCTGTGACAGAAGTTTGTTTATGTTCACTTCCTAATAGCCAGTCACCCTCTTGAGCCAATGGTAATTGTATTCCGTGATGATACTTCAAAGTAGAAAAATCGAACAAGTGTAATGTATAGCGTTGGAATGTAAAAGGGCAATATGTAGAAGCACACTATTTTGGAATACAGAATAAATTATTAAAAACTATCTAAAACGTTAATGCTGGGTTATTTAACAGTATACAAATATACGATTGAAATCCATTTATGTGCAAACCATCTGTAATCAAGATAACTCTGGACTACCAGACTTTTTTATTTATTTATTTTTTAAACTAGTCAACCATTTCTAAAACTTTGAAGGAAACCCATTCAACCAGAGAACTTGCAGTGGGCAGTTTTACAAGTCAGTGCAAGGGCCAGTCCCAGAGACCCTGCAGGTACAGAAGGGTACAGCATGGCAGAAACCACTCCGAGCA
Source organism: Polyodon spathula (assembly GCF_017654505.1). Taxonomy (NCBI): domain Eukaryota; kingdom Metazoa; phylum Chordata; class Actinopteri; order Acipenseriformes; family Polyodontidae; genus Polyodon; species Polyodon spathula. Next base: position 78,355,081 of record NC_054538.1, on the reverse strand, counting down.
ACACCCAGTGCAAAACAAATACTCTGCCTAAAGGATAATTCCTTCAGCTCTGAGGATGATCTGATCCACGTTTATCTGCAGTGTCTGTTTAAGCTGAAGAATTTTGAGGGGGTCACTTACTTCTTAGTACAACAGACTGAGGCAGAAGTTTACTCACCCCTCTCAGAAAAGACAGCTGCAATATTCCAAACCATAATGACTTTACCATAAAACCAGCCAGGTCTGAACTTCACCCTATAACCCTCCCATGCCAACACAAGACATTACAACAAAAAACAAACATTAGCAACACAGACATCACGCACACACGCTGGAATATTTATTTATTTATTAAATTATTACTCCACACAAGAATCCCCTCTCTAAAACATGACATGTTATTTAATTTAACAAAAAAAAAAAAAAAAAAAAAAAAAAAGGCACTTATTTTTCAAAAGAAAATACTGCAGACAGAAATTTCCCATACCTCCCCACGAAGTAAAAAATCCAAAATAAATAAATAAATCAAATCAATCAATCCTGTTGCAATACCCTCCATAGTAGGCTATTTAATGTACAACTGGACTTGGGACCTTCTGGAATGTGCAGCATTGTGTATTGGCTTGGGCTGGCTGCCAGCAGACTGCTTGAAGACGTGAAGTCGTTCTGCAGAGATCTCTGCCTGCCTGGAGCACTAGGTCAAAGAGTTATCTTCGTGCTGCTCTCCTTTTGAAGAATGCAGTACTTGAAAAACACTTTAAACTCAAAACCAAGTGGACTGATACTGCCTGGTGCTTTACAACACATTCAGACTTCAGCATTATCAGTTTCGATCCCAGCAGACTGGTTATATAGCTACCATACAATTGTTTCAACACACTGCTCTTGTGTAAGCACTCTCATTTCAAGCTTCACGTTCTAGCAGACAGACAGCCCCACGACTGGGCAGCAGTGGTGTGTGGGGGGGCTTGTCTACTTGTGGATTTGTCACCTGCTACATTAAAATCCAAACAACGAACACATCTGGAAATGAATGGATACATAACTGAACCCTCACTCTCAGCTCCACATCAACAAACAGCCATGCTCAAAACAAAATGTAACTTCCAAAAAAATGATTTTTATTGGGAGACCTACTACAAAAAAAACAAAAAAAACAAAAAAAGTACAGTACAAAGTTTACAGCCTCACACAATTTGTAGTGAACTGACTCCCCCCACCAAAAAAAAACTAAAAAAAAATCAGTTTGTCCGCTTTTTCCTGTTACATTCAAAAAAATGTACTTGTTAAAGTAGTCAAAAAAAATGTATTTAAAAAAGTACATAGTGCTCATCCTCTTGGGTACCTGCATGTACAAACACTAACCCTATGTGTTCATTCTCTCCCCTGTCCAGCAAAACATGTGAAAGCTTCAGACCTTTTACAAAGAAAATCTGTTTCAGGTGTGTAAAAAAAAAACACCACACACACACCAAAACTAAAAAGGACAGAAAAGGAACTCCTTATATTTTGCCACTTCTGCACAAAGTTTTATTCCAGATTCAAAATTGTAATTCAACAGTGGTAACAGCCTGCTGGAAACCAATGTAACCCCACACTACATTCAACTCGACTGGCTTAACACCATGCAGAAATACTGGATTTGGTTCCATTGCTGTTTAAGGCATGTTTATTGACTTCTAAAGGCACTTGGTATAAGAATAATGAAACACTTCTCGCTACACTCTGGCATTCGGTATGAATCACAGTGGGGGGGGGTCGGTCGATGCTTTCATATAAAAAAAAAAATACCTTTTTTGGTTAATTTGCTTTAACTGGGTTTTTGCCACTATTAAAAAAAGCGCAAGGTTAGTTTACAGAACAGTCTTTTTGGATAGCCCATCAACCATGTTTTGCCTCGTTCTACACACAAATGCCTAGAGAAATCCACAATAGCTACTTCCACAGCACAAAGACCTGACTTCTAAAGAACACAGAAACCAGGCAATCTTTACATGTTTTTACGTAAACAAGGAAACAAGTTAATGAAATAAATATTACATAGTCACTTAAATTAAGATTTCTTTTTTTTTTTTTTTTTTTTTTTTTTTTTTACTCATTTACAATAAAATAACCAAGTGAAGTTACAAAATAATCATATATTACTGTGAAAAGAACACACTGCACATTCTGAAGATTAATAATGGCAATCATAATTTAGACATAATAATAAAAGAATATATATCTATTGCTTTCATCATACGAGAAATACGATATGGACAGTTATCAATGTAGCCTATACTTTTCACAAGACAATAAATAAGTTAAATAGTTTTCATAGCAAGCTGTGTGCAATGCTATGCAATCAACTCAAAACAGCTTAAAAAAAAATTAAAAAAAAAAATAATAACTCCAACAATCAGCAGTTATCCCCAAACAACGCGCTGGACACCAAGAACCGAGTGCTTTCAACAGCAACAAAGCAAGGATGTGCAGCCATATCCTGCCACCGGGTGGCGGCACTAGAACAGACAATAAAAGTTTTGGAATGGAAGTTCAGCTTTTTTCACACAAAAGGAAAAAAAAAAAAAAAGGCATATTCTTGGCAGAATGTTTGTTGCATTTTATTTCTTTTTTTTTTTTTTTTTTTTTTTTAAGTCAGATTGAATAGACCTGATGTTTTTGCCTTTCCTTAAACTCGGGTTTTTTTTCTTGCTTGGAAAAGACCGAGGTTTACAGGGTTTTTTTGTTTTTTACACTGTTTATAGTTAAGTAGCGGTGATGGAATGCCCTCTGTTGGGATTTTTTTTTTTTTTTAATACAAAGAATAAACGGTATCTAATGCTATATCCACAACATTTGACATTGTTTCCCGAATACAAAAAGTCTTAAACTGATCTCGTATTGTTTTGTGTTCTCCTTTTTATGCTGTCAGTTTTGTTTGTATGTGTGTTACCGGTGTCCTCACAAAAGGGAGGGTGGTGGATTTTAGAAGAGAAAAATTAATTTCTTTTTGAACTCAAAAGAAACCGTGTCTAATCGTCTGAAACGGACAGCCTGCTGAAGATTGGCAGACGCTTTCCTGACTCCAAGCTTGGCGACTCGGAGCCGCTGAGACTCCCAGAAGAGCTTCGGGACCCGCTCGCATAGCTCTCCCGGTCCGAGAGGGAGTCTGGTGGGCTCGGCGGGGAGTCGAACACGGGCGACTCGGACAGGCGTCTCAGCGACTGCAAGTGACTCACGTTGCACGGCGGGGAAGGGGGGCACAGGTTGGCGTGGTGGTTCGTGTAATAGGCACTGCTGTGAGTCTGTATAGCCAGAGGGGCGAGGAGGTTCCGCAGCTCCTGTCTGGGGAAAGAGAAGGCGTTGTTGGCACAGGACAGCGAGCTGGGGGACAGCATGTCTTCATAGAGCGTAGATGAGGAGGAAGAGGAGGAGGAGGAGGACGTGGAAGGGGGCGGAGGGGTGCGGGACGTGGGGCTCTCCACCAGGGGCGATTCAGGTCCATGATGGCTGGAAAAGCCTGAAAAGCTCAAGCTGTGGTGTAGCTTTGGTCTGTCCCTTTGACTGAAACTCTGCATGCCGTCCCTCTGAATGTAACCACACAGCTCGTTCGCCTGCAGGGCGAGCCCTTGCACGGCGCTGTTTGCATTGCACGGGGCCGGTCTCCTCTCGTCAGCGTTGTGGATAAAGTGGCACCGTGGTCCGTAGGGGCAGAAGCCAATGGTGTGAAAAGTGCGGCAGGGCTCGGTTTTGTACTTTGGGTGGCGTGACAGGCTCCTGAGTTCGTGGTACCCGTGGGCAAACTGGCACTTCTCACCGTACTTGCAGGCGCCGCTCTCCTCGAACGGCCGACAGAGCTCGGTTTTGTAGCGGGTGGAGTTGATATGAGAGCCGGCTTTCTGCTGCTGAATCTGCGCCTCCAGCTGCTGGCTGCGCTCTCCGTTCTCGCTGAAAGAGCGGTCCCGGAACCGGTTCTCCTTGTTCATCTGTGCAGTGGTGGTGGCGCTGCCGCTGCTGGTCGTGGTCTCTTTACTGTTGTTGTAGGAATTGTTGGGGTACTTGGAGGAATTGACCAGAGTCTGCAGATTGCTGCTCGAGTTTGGCCGGATAAACCCAGGGGTGTAAGAGGCGCAGTTAGTGCTGCTGGGAGTACTCGCTGCGATAGCGACGGGTTGCTTCTCCAGCATACTGTTCAGGGTTAGAGTGTTCATGTTGAAAGAATTCTCGGTTTGCTGTGAAAGAAAGAGGGAGAGGTTTGTTTTAAGTTGTGCGGCAGGACTTGGATTTGTGTTAATACTTCACAGGCTTTTTCGTAAAAGTGAAATTCATTCAAATTCCAGGCGACGGCTAGTTAAATAAATGCAAACGCCGTCACTGACTGTCTGGCGGCTAATCGCCATTGAAATACAAAAAAAGTTTGTGCTAAACTATTCAGTCACCATA